>NC_056738.1:315335162-315337662 GCF_019279795.1 Protopterus annectens
CGTAATCCACAACATGCTACCTGGAAACAAAAGATGGTTAAGCGCTTTCGATTGGTACAACCAATCTTCCTCAGAACTAATACCTTTAGAAACCATTTCATCTTTTATACTCAACAGTAAATACACTTGTCAAAAGGGCGCCAAATCTCTAAAAGCCACAGCATCCTATTAATACAAATAGTACAAAAAATCTTAAATAGCTACACTATTAAAAAATCTTAAATAGCTACACTATTAAAAAATCCTACACATATGAAAGGAAATTGCTTACACATTATTATAGAATACATGATTGGTCTGACATACAAAATACTTAACATATTGTAGGTCTCATGTACCAATGATTGCACAGAAAAAATCTTTTCTATAAGAAACAAAAACCTATCTAGTTTGTACATAGATATTATCTGGTTTGTAAATAAAAACTCTAATAATAATAAAAATACTAAAAAAATTTTTAAAAAAATTTTTTACATTCACAATACTTCGCTAATATATAATAATTGTAATAATAATTATATACTAATCATTACACTATAAATTCATCTACATCTAATAACTATATTGTCTGGATGGTTTCTAAAACCTAATAAAAATGTATATATATTGTGATTAAAAACTGTAGTAAGGGCTGTTCATAAAATCTCACCTAATGTGCTAATAATGTGTTAATCAACAAGGAAAGGTTTACAGTATACAACTGTCAGCTGTGCCCCCCTTCCAACATACACATGTAAAAGTCATGTGCGCCACCCCCGGTGCTGTGTAGGAATGTGGATACAGTTGGAAGTCCCCCCATGCTGTGCAGAAATGTAGCAACAGTCAATGCCACATGACCGATGGATACCCTTCAGACACAGCATGCCACCTGTCAGTGTACAACACAGGGGTTGGCACCACAGTACTGACTACCTGGACATGTAACACATGCGATCTAGTTGACCATACTGGGCATGCTCAAACACATGAAGGTATGACGGTAATGTCAGTCAACAACATGCATAACGGTCATACTGGGCATGCTCACACACTTAAACACAAGACAGCCAGGTCTGCAAACACCAGTGGTCTGGACATATCTGCCAGTACATTGCTATACTGTTGGATGACTGTGATGTATGGTATGTGTGTGGTACTGTCTATTGTATATATATATATATATATATATATATATATATATATATATATATATCTATATATATATATATATATATATATATATATATATGCCATGGTGTATTGGTAATTCAGATTAGCTGTGTGTGCAGGGTGTTGCTACCAACACTTGCAAAGGACGGTTCTTTGTTTACAGCCAGAACAAGGCAATTGGATACGGAGTGGGTAAGGTACATTGCAGCAGTTGGGAGTGGTTGTGTGTGGGTTTGCACAGTGTTAAGCACTGCTGTCCTCTGGTTACAGCTCCTTATACTTGTTTAGACTCCACATTTCTTTAACAGTGCAATACTCGCATACTGGTAGCCAAACACGCTTACACCTGCTCACTCCCTCACTTGCACGTGCACCATTGGTGCTTGCATTTGTCACTCACGCCGGGTGGGCACGATCTCTTGTGATGCCTATTACATCGGACTACATGATTACAGCATCGGGTATGGCTGACCATTATGCGACGGCATGGTGTTCGACTGTATGGAATCGGCGGCCTGTCTAGTAACATAATCATATTATATGTGTGTTCCTCATACAATCCACTCCCATCTAGCTGATACATGGGAACTTATACTCTGCAATGCAGACAAGTAAATGTGTTTTGGGAACCACATCTTTCTGCCGGGTTATGCTTCCGCATACCTATTGTAGGTTTTCCACCTTATAAATTGGCCGAAGTGGGACTTTAGGATTAACACCTTTCCCACTTTGCATGGGACAGTCCCTCATTAGGCATATGTGTCATGTGAGAATAATCTAGGCATAGAAAATGTCCTGATTACAGGACAATATTATATTCTACGTTTCTCTAATAGTTGCATGTAATGGTTATTGTATAAATGACACTTCGATATGTTATGTGAAGTACCATAAGCAATTTGACTGCTGCTAGACTAAGCTTTGATTTGTGCTAATATGTATATTTCTGCACTATGCACGGCTGTAGGTATGCTCTGACCTGGTACTTCTGACATTTCTATGGAGCAGGTCCCACTTTGGCCATTTGGAAAGGTGGCAGCCCTATAGGACCTATATGTAGCGATATCAGATTTGGCAAGGCAACACATACCCACAGCCAGCAGAAAGTTGACTACTTCACCGGTTTACATAAGTAAAGGTTATTCTTATAGCATTATAGTTGCTAATACTGTTTCCTATAACATCTAGGTGTTTTAGATACAACCAAATTGTTTTATGCAACCACTATAGACAACATATGGATTCTTTTCCCGAAATTACAGGCCATGTGCCATAATAAGATTCATTTTGCAGGACACAACTGCCCAGAGTGGAGTGTCCCTCACAAAGGCGAACAGGTGCTAACCCCAAA
>NC_056738.1:315342662-315357662 GCF_019279795.1 Protopterus annectens
ATTGTATCCTTCTTGGTCAGGACACACCTACCCAAACAGGGACTGTCCCTCACAAAGTGGAACAGGAGGTACCCTGCTTACGTCAGCGCCTTAATCACCCTATATCCAAGTGCCACTATGCGAATGTGTACAGTATATTTTCTCGATAATTCATGTGGGGAGATGTGCATCACGGGCAGGTGTTTGATCCCGGGTAGTAGGTTCTGCATGACCGGCAGGAGGCTGAGCAGTCTTTTGAACCACTACTGCACATACAACTTGTGTCCAGATGTCTACAGGACTGGACATCGTGTCGTGATACCAAGTCTGATGTTTACACAGGATACTTATCCCATGAGGGATATCCAAAAATTGAACAAGCAAATAACCTTCGATTTTTTTGGACTTACAAAAATGTGATAGGGTTTTACATGCAAGGGATACATAGTTTACAATCCTGACACTGCCTAGGGTGACACCGTCTACTAGATATGAGTAGTGGTCACTATGTGCAGATATGGCTACACCAAGCTAGTAGCCCAAGTATGGCTGGATTTGGTGGACGTTCAGAAATGGGGGGGTTGTGTGCTGTAGAGGGGATGATGGGTATTCAATTATGCATCCAGGTGTGTTGCAGTTGGATGGCTCGGTTCCATCCAGACCATTATGTGGGTATGTGCCGGTGACGTTTCTGTACATGTGTATCGCACATTTTAATATTCATATGTTTGTGTGATTGTGTTCTACAGTATGGCCTGTCAGGTTGTATTGTGGATGTGTATGTTTGTTCTTTGTGCTTCTTTCTGATTCACCCACTGCTCCCTCATACACCTCCAGTTCACCTATTGTGCATCCAACACAGTCTCGCCTTTTTGGATTATTACATTACCCATCCCCCCCACACCCATATTCCACACACTCCATCCATCCCTTCTCTGGTTGATGGCCCATGGCACGGTCAAGGAAACACATTGCATACACTACATATCTCTGGTACCTGTATGGTTGTGAGGACTACCCTAGCATTTTTCACCTTCCACATGCTGTACATCACGCACATAGGTACACGCAAATATTTATCTTTCATGACATGCTAGGTACACCCGGGTAATACCCGTTCATCTTTGACACATCCTGACAAGAACGGCTTGGACCGCAAATGGGCAGATTTTGGCCAAATGCTCTGACCATTGGTAGGGTTGCCACCTTTTCATATGGCAAGGATGGGATATATTCCGGACACAAATCAGATTCTACAGGACAACACATACCCACGATCAGTACAATGGATAGTACTATTGTTTTATGCCTACATGTTAGCTTATTGGTGTAGCAGTTTATATAATTCTTCTGTTTCGTTTACTTGCTTATTCTATTTCTTGTAACATGTGGTATGTTACATATGGAAATAATTGTATGTGACTATTACATGCGATGTGGGACATAATTATGTCACACGGTTGCAGGATATAGGTTCATAGGTTCATACTAGGCTATCTGCCCTAGGGCATTTATAAGCCTAGCCAGAGTGTGTTTGGCTTTCGCCGCCCATTTTAAATGAATTTTGCTATGCTCTTTTTCAAGGTTAGTATACTGTGCCTCTGTCTAACAGTGACAGAGAAGTGATACCCGGGGTAAACCTACTATCTCTCATCCACTCATCAAGATTCCTCTTGAAGAGAGTCAATGAGGGACTCTGCCTAACCTGGACTGGGATTTTATTCCAGAGTGAAGGGAGCCTCTGGGTTGAATCTGTCCCTCCAGCATGTCCTATTTATTTCAGTGCTGAGGTTCAAGTCTCTCGAGCACATAGCTCAATGGGATTTGGATTTTCTGAGGTGCAGCATATCCATTAATTCCGTGTTGGACATGGCTTTATACGTCAGGCACAGATCGCCTCTGAGCAGGCAGTATGCCACTGAGTAGAGCTGGAGTTTCTTTAACCGGGCAGCTTATGGCATCTGTTTGAGCCCTTTGATCCTCTTGGTGAGGTACTTTTGGGGTGTTTCCAGTTGCTGCAGGTGTCTGGTAAGGTACATCCCAAAAGGGGCATTGTACTCAATTATGGGTCTGATGAGGGATGAGTAAAGAGGCACGATGACCTCCCCTGATCTAGATGTGAATCCCTTCATGATTAGGTGGGCTATATAAAATGTTTTTCTAGCCACTTTGGCCACGTGGTTGACAAATGAGAGATTGCTATCAACTTGGGTCCCCAGGTCCCTAATTACTTCTTCCGTACTTAATGGATTACCACCTATGTGATAATTTGTGGGCACTTTGTTTATGCCAAAGGGGATGACTATACACTTTTTGGCATTTAGCTTGAGGCCATGGCTCTGGCACCAGTTGTCTGTTTCTATGAGGCCCTTTTGTAGGATGCTTGTGTCGGCTGGAGAGTCGATTATGGTGCCCAGTTTGCAGTCATCTGCGAACTTGGTCAGCCACAGTCCTTCCGTGTTAGCCTGTACCTCCGAGAAATATATATACCAAACAAGAGAGGTCCCAAGACTGAGCCTTGTGGGATGCCACTTGTAACTGGTTTGGAGTCTGACATGGCTCCAGCAATTCTAACCATGTGGGTTCTGTCCTTGAGCCAGTTTGCAACCCATCTAGTGACATAGGGGTTTATATTTAAGCTGGTGAGCTTATCTATAATGCCCAAGTGGGTATTGTATCGAAGGATTTTGCAAGGTCCAGGTAGGCTGTGTGGACCACCTTCCCCTCGTCAATGGCCTTGGTGACTGTTTCAAAGAAATCAACCAGGTTTAACAGGCAGGATCTGCCCTTAACAAGGCCAAACTGGGTAGGATCCAGTGTCTGTAGGTCCCCAATATCTTTATGTATGAGGTCCATGATGATCCTTTCCATAGCTTTGCAGACCAAGCTAGTCAGGCTTATGGAGCGATAGTTTCCAGGATCTGTTGAGGCACCACCTTTGTGGAGAGGGACCACTGTTGCTGTATGCCACTCTTTGGGTACATATCCTGTAGTAAGGCTGAGATTGAACAGTAGTTTTATGTTTGGGTTTAGTTCTTCTTGGAGTTCATGTAGGATGCAGCCCGGGACACCGTCTGGTCCCATTGATGCTGTGTTTTTTGCTTTGGAGAGGGCGGCTCTTACCTGAGCATCTGAGATGTAAGGGCAGAAGCACTCTGCTTTGATAGATATTTGCCCTTTTTGTGGGGAAGGGGGGGAGAAGTTTGCACTGAACCTGTCAGCTAGGATGTTGGCAATGTCTGTGGGTTTGGTGTATTTTTTGTCATTTTGGACTAATTCTGAGCATATCTGGGAATTCCCACCCAGGTTCCTAACATAACTAAAGAAAGCCTTGTGATTATCCTTAGTGTCCTGTGCAATTTTTCTCTCGAAGCTGGCCTTAGACGATTTTATGAGTGCTCATAGTTTTTTGCTAATACTGATCAGAGATGCCTTCCCTTTTTGGGATTTTGTTCTATCATGTAGTAGCTTCCTCCTTCTATTGTATAGTTTGTTTATGGCTGGGGTCCACCAGACAGGATGCCTAACTTTGGAGGATTGGGTCTTGGTTTAATTTGGGATTGCATGATCCATGCATTCCTGAAGGTGTTCATAGAATGCGTTTATAAAGGATTCTGCAGTCTGGGCCGTATTTTCCACAGGCCCGGGGGCTTTGAAGGATTCCACCTCAGTTTTGAGGAGTGGGAAATTTGCTTTAGAGAAGTTTTTCACTGTGGTTTTCTGGGAAGGGGCTGGGGTCGGGATGTGAATATCTAGTGAGATTAGTTTATGGTCTGATCTTACCAGTGAGGGATACACTTCTGGTCTGGAGCATAGAGTCCCCATGTTGGTGATGATCAGGTCCAGTATGTTTTCCCCTCTTGTGGGAGTGGCAACAAGTTGTTCCATAGTATTTGAGTTTATAAATTCTAGGAACCTTCGGGCTAAGGTGTTGGAGCTAGAGTAATGCTCCCAGTCTATGTTAGGGTAGTTGAAGTCGCCCAATATAATGGTGTTTGGAGAGACCTTCATATTTTCCAGTGTTCTCAGGAAGGCCGAGTGGGGTTCCTGGGTTTGGGAGGGTGGTCTGTAGCAGGCTATAAACTGGAAGGCAGTTTTACCCACTGTTAGTTGCACATGGATAGTCTCTGATGCTTCGTGCTGTGCCACCAACCTGGAGGTGTGGGTATCTTTGACGAATATTGATACTCCCCCCTCCTTTTGTAGTTCGGTCCAAGTTTTGGGGCCGAAAAACATGGTATGAGGTATAACCTGGTAGTGCTGGGGTGCTCTTGGGAGCCTTGAACCAGGTTTCTGTTACTGCACAGATATCGATGTTCTCCATGCTAAGGAGAGTTTCGAGTGCGTGCATCTTGAGGTTTAGACTTCTGGCATTGAAAAGCATTACTCTTAGTTTCTTATCCCTTGGGATACCTATGGAGGTGGGTTTGTCTTTTGAGTCTTGCCTAAAAAAGGCACTATGGGGGTGGCAAGAGCCTTTGCCAATATCCGAAAGCCCAGGGATGACAGGTGCAAGCCATCCCTAGCGAAGCATCGTGGCTTGTCGAGCATGTCATCCCAGGCAGCCAGGCATTGGATCCCCTTTGAATGACACCAATACATAAGCCAATTGTTGAAATTGATCATCTTGTCTTCATATTGTGGCATCATTCTTGGTGAGGGTAAGATGCTACTCAAGGTCAGGGTCATTCCGGCCCGGGCTACATGCTCAGAGAGCTCCACTATGTCTCTTTTCATGTAGTCCAGGGAGGTACGTCTCAAGTCATTCACACCAGCATGGACAATGACTGTGTCATATTTGTACCTGCCTTGGAGTGACCTGCGTACTTGTGTTACGTGGCGGATGTGGATATTTTACATTTATAATGGTTTTGGTATGGACACAACTGCCCAGATGTGTACTGTCCCTCACAATGTGGGACAGGTGGTAACCCTGACCATTGGGCTAGACTTAGCTATTGGTGGCATGCTAACATGATGTGTTTCACTTCCACTTGGTATAACTATCAACACTGCATTAGAATACGGGCACACGGTTTTAAATGTCATTTGTTCGTGGGATGGAGACTCGATATTTGCTAACGTGCATTTGTGTTTGCTTCTTAATTTTGTGTTTGCAAGAACTGTCTTGCATGCTTTGCATACGTTTCAGTATCCACGGACACTGACAGGTGTGATTACTATTGCAGGCAGACTGTAATATTCAGCATTCGACATGCCCCATGCATTTGCGCTCGTTTCCTATGCACGTGGATGTGGCGGCAGCACGCCTTCATTAATATGCATATGGCACTACTGCGCCATCTGCATGCCGCACAGTCGGCGCAAGCCTAATCCCAGCCTTGCGCCAAGCTTCATGAATCCCGGGGATAATGTGCAGTCCTGTAAATGGGACTATGCAATGGTCTTTATATTCAGTCTTAACACAGTTCATAAACCTGAAACACCACACATCTCCCATGTGCACAAAGGGATCCTATATCACAGACAAAATTCCTGCATCATACACATAGTTGTGTATTAATCAAAGTGCAGTATGATCTTCAGCCACAACATGCAAGTGTAACTTCAGATCACGTCTTCCTTGTGAACTAACAATCTTTTTGTGCAGTAAAAATGTCATTCCATGGTGGTGAGAGGCACTCTGTTTAATATTCCATTTTAAGTCCGCATAAGTTTTTACTGCTTTCCTTATATTCTTTACTTGAAGCAAAAGAGAGTTACCCATTCGCTTCTCACTGTAATTCTTGCTTCTTGCAATCCCTTTCAATCCTCTTTATAACTTTGACAGAAGAGGATCCTTATTTCTCATTTAGAAACATGGATGGTATTGTACTTTTTTGTAGCACAAGCATTGCCATACAGACTTTTTACATGGAAATTGTTTAAAATATTGAGACTCAGAATGCCAAGGCCTGTAATCTGGTACCCAATGTCTGAAAATAAAAACTTACATAGAGTAAGCCCGAGATTAATATTTCTCAGAATATTCCCTTTCTATGAGGTATGGTGTTCTCAGAGTTGGAATGTATAAGTTTGGGGAGAGGAAGGTTGCTTGTCCTCTGCAAATAATAAATTTAAAGGAGAGAAACATGTCTGATATTCACTTTTCTCCTGCATTTGCGGTCATTTTCTTCAGTGTCAGTATGTACTGCACACCCAACATTTCAGCAAGGAGCCCTTTTACATTGCCTGCACTTTCATGAAAAAATATATCATACAAGTAAAACTGCTGTTTTTTTTTCCTTTCTGACATGTAAAATGTCATTTTGTACAACATTCATTTGACTGTCTACATCTAATCTATGGTAAGAAATGCTGGAACATTTTTGCACAAGCATAAATCTGCAGCTTCAATTGTCCGTAGTTCGCAATATACATGCTAGGACAATTTTCTGCCTCAGCCTTTTAGTAGTAAGTTTGTGTACTCACAACTCATAATTTCAGCATCACAACTGCTTTGGACGTGTTGGTTGACCAATACTGACCACTCCTAGTCAGCTTTGTTACATGACTACAGAGAAGCCTATAATTACATAGTATGTAAATGAAGGGCTCAGTAGTGCTGCTCCTGCTTTTGGATGGAGCATCATAATGTGCTTTTACCTTCTGTACTCTCTTTGACACCATAATCGCTACTTTATGCATTCTGGTTACTTTTCCTTGTGGTTTTCTATACTCACCATTACCCATCTCTCTTCCTTCTTCTTTTCTACTTCTAGCCAGGGCAGGAATGTTTCCTGAATACCCCCCCCCCCAAGCTTTGACATCCTACTGCTGCAGTTTGGAACAAAATTACATGTCGATCTCTTCCCTCAGTAAACATTTTGCAGGCCCATTAACTCTGCAGACTTGGGGACAAGATTTATTCTTCTAGGTGTCCATAATTTTATACATCTGCAGACCCGCCCCCCCCCCAGATTTGACATACTACTTTTGCAGTATTGAACACAATTACTTGTGGATCTCTTCTCTATGTTATACTCATCTGTCCCTGCCTACCTCCCACCTCCAACCAATAAACGTCTTCTAAATCCAGCCGATTGCATTCTTTTCCTCAACCAGCCCTAATCTCCCTAATTCCCCTCTCCTACTCACATAAACTCTGGTCTTCTTACTCCCCATCAGCAAACCTTCACCTGCATCCAATCAGATCAGACTCACTCTCTCCACTAGTCCAGTCTTAACTTCTTTTCATACTACAAAATGCTAATCCTAAATGTATTATTATCAGTTCTCCTGACTGCACTTGCATACCTATCCTCCTTACACTACCTTCCCCAGTGTCCACATACACCTTGCTCTATCTCTCACAACTTCCATACTGATTACAAACACAAATACAGCTACATAGCCCTCACCCTTTTCACCTTTTCTTATATTCACCTGTTCAAAATTAACTTTTTTTCAGCTCACTCACAACCCAAATTACACTAAGTCCATCATCCTATTAAAATCCAAACATAAGTGGTTACCTGCTCAACAGCCACACCCGCTACAGCATCTACTCTCAGGTAATGTCCATCCTAACCCAGGACCCCAGTGCCATCCAGCATCACTACCACTCCCACTACCTCACCCAACAAATTATACTGGATTACTCCTATTAGTATCAGCCTCTGAAGGACCTCTGACAAACCGAAGTACATGTCTGGATTACCCATCACTTACCTGACATAATCATAGCCAGAGAAACATGGCTAAAACAGGAAATTAATGATGAAGAAGTGGTTCCCTCAGGCTATAACATCTTTAGTGCAGATTGAAAAAAAGAAAAAAAAAACATGTGGGGTGGCTATAATATATAAACAAACAACATGACACTCTGACTACCCCCAACTACTGGAAATGCTGTAATCCTAATGGTTAGTATAAAAGTAAGCGGTCACAAAATTATAACAATAACAGGAGGCTACAGCCTTCAGGAAAAACACTTTCAGAGCTGATGAACTCTTCTCTTGGGCTTCCTTTAATATTTGTCAATAAATCATCATACTGGGAGACTTTAATATTGATTGGCTAACAGTAAAAATGAATCCTCCAGCAAAAACATGAATGCCTGTGGATTTAACCAACTCACAGACACCCCAACAAGATATAACAAAAACAGCAGCAGACAAAGTACCCCAGACTAGATCCTCACAAACACCCCAGCTATGATGACTTCCAATGGCTACCTCCCAGACAATCTAAGTAACCACTTAACCATATTTGTTGTAAGAAATAATACAGCCACCGCAAAAACTCACCATGTTAACCTCTCTTGAAACACAACCAACTTTGATACAGATACCTTAATTACTACAGTAAACTCCTCTTAAATGCACAGCCTCGGGACCAATATTAGTTTATGCAGTTAAGTGGAGTATGCCTATAAGCAAAGTTGCTATGAGTTTTTATGTATTAATACTAGATACACAGTGCAATCACACAAAACATACAAGTATAGTGATAGATTTCAGAAACATTATAGAAAGCTTACTGTTTACAGCTGTTACAGGAGCTGGAAGTCTATCATTAATGGGTTGAATTACATCTACTGTGTGTATTGTAGCTGCAGGAGAAAAGCCTCTTTGCAAACTGATATTACAGTATCATTTTTCTACATGCCACAGGTTTCAGTATCACTTATTCATGTATTCACTATATTCTAGCTTTATTATACTTAGCATTCAGCCTGTGTACTTTCTGGTATGTCTAGCTTAGAAATCACTATGGTATGTCTTCCATCAAAAATAGATTTTATTCTGTATATTCACAGTGTGCTTTTTTGTTGTTTTCTTTTGCTAGGTAAGGCAACGTGCACAAAAAATGATACATTGCAGAAACATTATAGAAAAATGTACTGTATAAAACACTTACAGTAGTCAATACAGTCCCTCATGTTTTAGACAAAAAAATTGTTATTGATGCCTGAACATCTGTTTGCTGTTTCAGATGAAATACAATGTTCGTCAGTTCATGGAAAGTGGAAAATGACTCACATCCCTTTTGCTGCCATGAATCTGCGCAGTACATCAAGAGACTGAATAACGTCACAGACATTTATTGAAGCAGTGGAGACATCGTTCTCATCATCACTGACTTTCTCTTCATTTTGATTGCCAGCAGAGCACTGTTCTGGAACAAATTCACAATCAGCAGCCATTTCTTCTGTTTCAAGTTCTTCATCAGTTGCAACGTACTGCTCAAAATCGTCTACCATCATGAGCGAAGGGGCGCAAAAGTTCTCATGCTGATGTCTGTCACTCTTGTCTGTGACATCATCTGGGCTCAACACAACAAAACTAGCCTTCTTGTAGCAGTTGTCTATCACAGATTGTAAAATTTTATTCCATGCTTCTCTCTGCATCTGTAATGAATCCAGCATAGATAGCTTCTTGGCAAGCTCAGCTGCTGTTTTCTGTGATTCTGACATACTGTCTATGATATCTACAATATGCCATAGGACCAATGAGTGGTAGTGCTTCTTGAAGCAAGCAATAATGCCCTGATCCATTGGTTGAATAAGGGATGTGGCAGGAACTGGTTTTACATTCGTCAACTTTACGTCATCGGTATGCAAAGCACAGCTGTCACACAGCAACAAGATTTTCTTTCCTTTAGTTCTCATTGAGCTGTCAATTTTAAGAAGTCATTCTTTCCAAATTTCACCAGTTATCCAAAAATTCTTGTTTGTTTTGTAAGTGACTGGAAACTTCTTTACATTCTTGAAACACCTTAGGTTTTTGCTTTTCCCGATCACAAGAGGTTCAAATTTATCACTGCCATCCATATTAAAAGCTAATAGAAAGGTAATTTCATCTTTCACAGCCTTTGATCCAGCACCCTCAACACTTTTAAATGTCGATATTCCATCTGGTATAGCTCTCCAATATAACCTTGTTTTATCAGCATTGAAAATGTTGCATGGATTGTACTCTTTCATGATTTCTGGAAAAAAATCTGCCACCCATTGCTCAGCTCCAAAATCATCTGTGTCTTGTTTTTCACTGTATTGTCTTTTGAGCACAATGTTTTGGCATCATTTCTATCTCTCTAACCAACTGGTTATAGGTCTGAAATACTTAGCTCCTATGCTTTTGGCTAGTTGATGGGCTTTTTCCATTAACAATGGACCACTAAGGGGAACTTTTCAATTTCTGGCTTGTGCAAACCAGCGCAACAGGGCATCCTTGATATCTTCAGCTTTACCAAACCTCTTGCGTTTGCAATTAAGGTTAGTATTTGTTTGCCAGTCTTTAATAATTTCTTCTCTGTTTTTCAGAATTCTTGAAATTATGCTTTGGTGCATGCCTAATGATGATGCAATAGAAGTATGACTTTCTTGATTATCAAGTCATTTAATAACGTAGACCTACTCAACTAAAGTAATAGTCTTTTTAAGAAGTTTCTTCGACATTCTTGTAATATCCTTTAGATAACCAATAGACTTCCAGCTCACATACCTCTTACTTTTTAAGTAAAAGCATACAATATCCGTTAGGTAACCAAGAGACTTCCTGCTCACATAATGATCATGCAATGACATTGTACGTACACATAAATACCCCCACAGTTACAGCACGCAGCTGTACGTACTGGACTATGCAGTTATGCAAAGTAAATAACATGACAGTGAACTACTCGGGATTTGAGACAGTTATGCATTTAAATGAAGTATGCAATTAACCAATATGAGTTAATGCAGATTACACTCCAATACAATTCCATTGACTAACAAGACGGAATGGACTCTATGCATTTAACTGGAATATGCTTTTATCCAATTTGCATTTAAGTGGAACTGACTGTATCTTAAAGTTGTTGAGTAGAAACAACTAAAAACACAACCACCCAATGAATCTGTATCCTTATTGAATTCAAGTAGGAAAATCATTCTGTGTTGCCCAACTTATAAGTAAGGGCATGGCATTCACGTCCAAAGAAGTCATAGTGCCACTTTATTCAACCCTTACCAGACCCATCATTGAGTATAATGCCTCCTTTGGCATGTTCTTGACCAGATATATGCAACAGTTGGAATGCCCACAAAGATTCCTTACCAGGAGAATCCAGGGTATAAACAAATTGCACTGTATGGATTTCCTTAAAGTCCAATCTCTATACTCAGTCTCCTGCATGTTACTGGGAGGCGATCTCTACCTGGCATTCAAGACAATCTCAAATCCAACTCTGATGGAACTTTTGCACATCCTCAAAATGAACAGCATCAGAACCACTAGATACAAGTACTTAGATTTTCCTTGTGACATAAATAAAACATGTTGGCAAGACAGATATGTGTATCAGAGGATTTCCGTGCTCTGCAATTGGCTCCCCCATCCACGCAAAGTAGAGTCCATCCTTAATCCTATTTAAGCATAACCTTGACCAATGGATAGGAAATTGGAAATTCACCACGGGTCTGGCCCCTGGGTCTTTGATAGGCAGAGGCAGACAGTAATGTCCAAACTAACATACCCTCCCACATACATGTAACCTCTAGAAACCTTTTAACTAACATACCCCTTCCCAGTAAACACCCATGTTATATAGCAACACAATTGGGTTGTGTCGCACGACTTATAAAGACCCTGGCAGTCATTAGCCTATTATATACCTATGAACCTAATTACACTTTCCTTTGTATACTCAACAACCATGCCACAGTTAGAACTAAAAGAGTTAAGTTTAACGCAGCTCCTTGGTTAAGCAAGCAAACAATGCTGCAAATGAAAAATAGAGACAAAGGCTGGAGATACTTGAAACAAAACAAAACTGAATCCAACCTCAAACAATGCAGACAGTTTAGAAACCAGGCCAAAAACAAAATGTAATCAGACAAAAGATCTCAATGAACCAGTCTACAAAACTCAAGCCAACAGTAGCTTCACTCACAAAAGACACAACCTCCACCTCCTTACTGTTAAAAAATAACATCCTCCACCCAAAAAATTTCCTTCAAACCTATACAATCTTCCATCATCAAAAAATTCTTCCTCAAACTTAAACCAGTAATGCTCACCCCCTCACAATCTTCCTGACAAATATTTTAAACTCACAGCAGATGCCTTAGCCTACCTAGTGTCTATCTTAATTAACCATTCTATTGAAGAGAGCTATGTTCTGCTACATTGGAAGATGTCCTATACTTTCCCACTTCATAAAGATGGGATATCAACAGACTTAACTAACTACTGACCCATTGCTATTCTCTCACCTCTGTCTGCTCCCCTTATCCAAAATTCTAGAAAAATGTATTCACCAACAACTACTGAACTCTATAATAGACAATAATGCACCCCGTCTCCTACCCAGAATAGCTTTTGTCCCCGTTACAGCATCAGCTTAGTATTCCTCAATTTATGTACTTTCATTAACCTCCATTGGAATGCTGGAAGCCTAGTATCAGCACTATTCCTCAATCTTTCCAAAGCCTTTGTTTGATATGATGTCCCATCCCAAACTTCTTGAACGACTCTCTTCACTTGCACTAGACAGTACATCCCTCTCATCAGTCTTCAGTCTACCCAATCAAACCTATCTGAGCAGTGATATAGCAAAATAGCTAAATTTGCAGCTAACCTGTCAAATAGGTCACATAATCGCTTAGCCTTAAAACAACTCCTGTGGTTAGAACTCCATCACTGCTTGTGTTATTTTCAACTAAATATAACATGTACTCTTATCTACAGTGCTGCAAAAATGCCAAAGCCTGGCCAAAATTCTTCTTTAGTTTATACAAAACAGAAACCTATATTCAAGTGATAAAACCTTGCTAAGTGTGACGAAATCCGGTAATTCAGCAGATGACTCGCTTGTGTCATGTCACACCGCCAAACTGTGGAACAACATTCCACCCCCTCTAAGACTAGATACAACTTAAATCCTTTAAACAGAATCTAAAGCAACATCTAATGAATAATTGCTCTTGCTCCACCCCCAGCTAGATTAATCTACATTCTCTCTCTCAATACTACTTATCTCTGTCTACTCTAAATCTGTTATACTTGATTCTGCTCTAAGTCTATGTCCGGCTAGAATAATGTACTTCTCTCCCTCAGTACTAGTCTAAGTATATTTTTCCTACATGCTAGTATCTAGTGAGCTAAATATATAATAGTAACCATTGTACCTTTGCTCTTGTCTGACTATGTCTATCTCAGATATGATGGGATCTACCTGTGTAACTAACCTTTACTATTAGTGTACAGTTCCTGCTCATCTTTACTCTACTATGGCTTGTGTTTAATCTTCTATGTAAGGCGTATGCTGTCAAACGTCACTTACTTCTTCATTACTCATGCATATTGTATCTGGTTTATTATCATATTTGCGATCATAACAATGTTAAATCTGGGAATGACAAGATCAAAAGATTGCAAGCCAAGAATGCTGAGGATATTACGAACAAATAGTCGGACTTGCGCCCCCTTCTGGACACATCAGCCATTGTTTCTGTGTCTGTGCAGGTTGGGAGATTTGATTATCAACATTGTTTGTGCCTATGGCCCTTGGCATTCTCAGTTTGCGATATTCTGGCTATTGGATTATAATCGTTTGACGTTACATGGAGATCATTCCCGGATTCAACACTGTTACGATCACAAATACGATAGTAAACCTTGTATATTGTATTACTGAACTTAATACAGAGTTTTGCTCCCTGGATATCTATTGAAAAGGGGCACTGTCAGGTCGGGCCATCCAGGTAAACAAATGTAAATAAATAAAATAATAATAATAATAATAACAAATAAATGTGTATGCGGAGGAGTACAATAGAGTGTACCTATCACACTGATTTGGTTTACTCAGAATACCTGATAACAAAGATTCCAATTAAAGCCTTATTTTTAACATGTCAAGGCATATATGGTAGTATGCTATATGATGTCATGGCACAGACATGAGTCACTAAGCACAACATCATTGCTTCAGGTACACATGACCAGTGTTAATGCTTTTAGCATGGTTAATGCACAGTCATAACACAGACATTCAAGCAGCTATTCCACAGTATACTTCACAATGTCATTTATTCATTTATGTATTTACTTACTTATATACGTATTAGATTAGTTAACTAAGTTAGTTAGTTAGTTCACTGATAACTGGTAAGTGGAGAGGGCATAGGATATTTTCAGTTATGACCTGGGCACACATTGAAGAATCAAAGCTTCATCCAGGTACACAGTAGTCTAGGAAACTACTCCAGGGAATTAGGACACGTTTATACATTGTGTAGGATGCTGTGGGTGTTGTTTCATCCACATATCAACTCTATGTGAATATAGACCAACTATACGAATCCCAGCCATCAAGAATTTAGATGCACTTTTGGTTTTAATGTTTGATATCTGTTTAGAGGTTTTAGCCTACCTTTTTAAATAATTTGTAGATACTTCTTTGCCATAAATAACATGCATTCATGTTTTCTTGTTTTTGGAAATGAATAAAAATATTAAAAAAAAATAATAATTTAGATGCACAATAATTATTTGCACTGACTGTGTCTTCTTAAAGTTTTCAGACATATAAGGCTGCTGTACAGATAACAAGCAATGTGCAAACAGTGCTAGCGTTTTTAAGGGCATGCAGATATAGGTAAAAAGTTTGCCCAGAAGCAGAGATGAAAAAACTCAGACACTGTGCTTACATTCTGAATGCAAGCTTTTTATGTATTGGTTATATTTGTATAGTTATTTGTATGCATGCATAGCTGAGCTACATGGTAAATATATTCTACCCAGTGGATCCAACTTACTTTTTCTCAGCTATCTTATCTTTGATGCCTGAAACAGGAAGTAGACCTCTCAACTGTCCAGATCTTCACAGAATGTCCAGATTTTTGCCTCATATTTTTGGTATGTTCCTCACAAAATGGTGTTTTTCTGGTAAATCACTGTCAAATCATTGAGGATTGAAGTCAGGAAATAATGATAGACATTTGATTTTCAGACTTCATACCCTTAAGAAAAAACTATGTTAATGTAAAACCTGTTATTCTATCAACCTTCTAAGTTTGTAAGAGCAATA